>NC_091933.1:41455292-41470292 GCF_041260155.1 Ptychodera flava | reverse complement strand
CGTCACAAGTTCTCGTTACCGACGGGCCTTTAGAGATGCGTTTTGTCCGGGTTGCTGTGGGACGTCCAGAGCGTTTCAGGACGCACGTGGTAAGTCGATCAACATGGCAATGAGCAACCACAAGCACAGACGCACCGCTAACAACTACACGGCAGTGTCGAGTTTGAACTCTCACTCAATCGACGAACGTGCGACGATACTTGAACACACCGTAACGGCTGATAAATTTATCATTGAGAGCAAAGAAACATCCTTATAAAGAGGTTCTCGTTCTCTGAAATGCGAACCTTTGTGAGATATATAAAGAACGGGACGGAAAAACAAAAACCATAAGGGAGCTGTCAAAACTGCTATTTGCAAACTACTTCACATACATTATTTTAAATCAGCTATTCTATGGTTTGTCTTTAACTAGTACGATATAGATCAAGGAATTCCTAACACTTTGCATGTAGAATGCACGTAATAATATGGTGTACAGACTGCCATTAGAAATCAATGTCGGCATCAAATTGTCCAGAGACATTTCGCATGTACAGCATCGATACGGAAGTTCCATACACACACGTTCATGTGAATAGGGATGATGTCAAAACTTCTGATTATCATTGGAATTAAATTCAACCATTCTTATTGTTTTCATGTATGTTTCTGCTTCTACGTATGCTTCCGACTTTACTCTTAGTGTTGTGAAGCCATATGCGTAACCTGAACTTTAAATCATATTTCTTATTATGGCCAGAAAGTAAGGACAGGAGAGCTGTGAGTGAGTTTGTCATGCAATGACGTGGAAGAAAGCACTTTTACATTTAACGATTTCGTTGACAATACACAGCCGGGACGACAGTGTCGTCAAGTAACGCGTTTGCCCAACGCACTTACTATCTTCAAAATGATAAATACAAACTGCATGTGCGATATCCCAAAGAGCCGTAATCTTACATCTGCTTCCTTGTCAGCGACAGTCATCGAATGAAAACCGTTCCTGGCTGATCTTTTTTTTTTGCGCTTGATGATATGCAGGAATTACACCATGCTTGTTCCAGGGCCTGAATATGAAATAACCGATCCTTACAACTTTTGACATTTTTGACGTAAAGTCCTAGCAGACAGAATCGATGAAAAGTTGGAGATTAAGTTCAACCATAAGGTAATACCTGAAAGTAAATACCTCCTTGTAACCCATTTCTACGGCCTTGGAGCTACAGTACAGTTTACACAACGTAATCCTTTGTCACGGATATGTTACTAAGCAAAATCCAAATTTAAGAACAAGGAAAACGGTATTCCATCTTCATTGTTTGAATAGCTTGCAATCGCTCTTTGACGTATCACAGCCCCGTAACCCGAATTTAATCGTCTGTAAACAAATCCCAAATACTAGAAAGGATATGATCCTCTTTCGTTTTATGAGCTAAAAGTCTAAACACATGGTCTTTGCAATACACTGTGTCAGGCAAGAATAGGAGAACAACGCATTTCCAGGTTCGCACAAACAAAACTATAACACAAATTATATGTTCTACCTTTGCTATTTTTGCACAGACATGCGCATCGAAATCATCGGGCCCTGGACGATATCAAGCGATGGACTTTTCCATTTTCGGAGAGGGTGGTCAAATGACTGCTTTCAATACTTTTTTGCAATAATCAACGTATTTTTAGGATTAGGTAACATCAATTCTGAAAAGTTTATCGGTTCTCATTGTGGTCATTATGAATATGTCTTTTGCAAACAAAGCAGCCTGAGCTGAACCGTTTTTTCTTAAACAATTTCACTCCGCAGACTTTTGTCGTTTTTGCCATCCTCTACCAAGATGAAATGGTCCATCCATGTAGGAAATTTCTTCAACTGTACATGATTGTGTCGTAGTTAAAGGTGAGTTGTTCATCGGATCAAACCGTAGTCTTTGGTGTAATCTCGTTCGTTATGTACACTCAAATGGTTTCGTCGTATTGATGGTTTTGGCGTTCGAGTTGTTCCAGCTCTTGAATCTCCTTTCTGTTGCATATGTAAAGATAAGCTTCATGTATAGACGTTTACGAATTGTACGAAAAGGCAATTTATGCCACAGTTGGTTACATCTACGAGAGCAGGCGTTTTGTACCACTGATCCCTTCATGCGCGTAGCAGTAAATTTATCAGCTGCTGAGCACGAGTGCTTCAATTCAGGGGCGTTTCGTCAATATTTAAAAGAAAACGTGGCGTAAATATATCAATGCCATCAGATCATGAGTGTCACAAGCGTATCGTTGATGAAATACATAAATCCTTCTAATTAACATATAGAACGATTTTCTTTGGCAATGAAAAAGAATAAACGTGACAGAGGTCACTTGTATGTCATGTGCTGGTCAACTGGACTAGAACACGCGTACAAAAAGACCAGTTGAATGCCATCTCGGTGGAAATCAGCCCGGTATAAATGCGCATGCGTGTACCCGTCTTCGCCAAACTGAAGTCGCTTTCACTCAACCACGGATAGTCCCTGCGGGCAAAAACTGTTATAGATCGTAAAAACTGAAGGAGCTCGTTGACAAAAGTACGTTTTTGAAAAGTTTATCCGCTGAAAGAATATCTTTAATGTCTAGAAATAACTGTAATAACGCAATCGATAGCTTAGATTTCAGAAATAGGGCATGCTTTCAAGTTTCGCTCTTTTCTCCAGATTTGTTCCTAAAGAGCGTCCTCTTCAGTCACTGTCAAAGAACCGAATTTGGTCATCTCAATATTTTACGGAAAGGACATATTTACTCATCCTAACTACCGCCCATGATCGACCGGACCGGATTATGCGTAAATCTGTTTCCTGTATGATGTCCTGTCTGGGTCGTAATCAGTTGTATATCTTCGCTTATCTGTTTGCGTTGAATGTAAACGATTTGTCAGTATGCTCGTTGGGCTGTGGTTAGAATCGCACTCATCTCATGCGCAGCATTCGAATTACCGTTATTCAATACGCTGTCGAGTTAACGAATGCTATCACAATCACTAGGCTGATACGATGAGACAATTCCCGCCCTTTAATAAGCCTGTACTTCATTGAACAGTGTCATCCACTTTGTGTTACTGAAGATAGCCATGGTAGCTCGCTTTGAAATCTAAATTTCCAATGCATGTTTTCTTTTCATTTCTTAGTGTCCTCTTGGTGATATGCATTTAGAAAACTTCAGAGAAATTCTGAAATATTTTACTCAGACTATGAAACTTGAAATGAATAGATTCTATAATGAAAGTTGATAAATTTTTGCAACTGTGCAACTGAACTCAGTGAAAAAGCGCCAGTACTTGAGATTGCAAATGGCGACCGATACTAAATCAATTGCAAAAATTAAAGCTCAAGTAGATTTCACCTTTAGACCATTTGTATTTTTGCACTGATAGCAAAGCACGGTTTCTCGCCATACTTCCACAATATCGTCGAACACTGATACACAAAAGCCAGCTGATGGCCATCTCTGTGGAATTGTGTGTTGAACTTGTGTTAATCCAGTTAACACAGCTTGTATGTAATGATGGCATATGTTAGTTTTTACAACAGAATGTAAATCAAGGTAGAATTTGTTTGTCGATGAAAACACATCGTGCTTTATGTTGGCGAGGCTGCAATATGGTTTATGGGGAGGAGAATAAATGTATTTGTTTCACAGAACAAATGTAATGAAAATAGCACCAAAACATTGCAGCTATTATGCCTTTAACTTGACTTCCAAGAAAATAAGCCGCTTTAACCTAAAATTTCAAGACAGATGTTAAATGACGGAAATAGTATGAAGAAGAAAGCATTGTAAGAGTTTGGGAAGCGAAATAATTCCAGACAGCGATTTCTGCTTCGATTAAAACCCAGTAGGCCTAATTTAGACGCGTGTGATATGTCTTATCCTGCCAGCTGCCAAATACCGCTTGCAATGAATTGATTATACAATTAAATATTCGTTTACTGTTTCTGGTTGATTTTATATTGCGACAAACTTAACATGATAGAGGGATCATCACTTCTTTTCATCTCAAAGTCTCTAACTTGTTCTTTGACGCTTATAGGGATGTCTTGGACATATTTTCTAATTTCTGAATCAGTAATTAGCACAATAGATAAATTAATCAAATACTATACATGTACAAGTTGCAATGAATAAAGTGAAGACTCAAAAATACAATAGTTAGTCATGTCTGTGTGGAACATGAAAGATACACTTCAAGGACAGACACCGAGTAAGGATATGAGTCAAGCTTTCTTTTTCAACCTAAAATTCATTGCCTTGGCGAAGAAGGCAACGTCCTCAGACCTGTTATACCGATCAATCGCAAGATTGGTAAACTCTTATTGCTTGATACTTGATGCTCCCAACAAAAGTTAGGAGATTTGCAGTTCTTAGAGCTTCTCATATTTTTCTCAAGAAGACTCAATCGATGAAACAACATACGTGTGGAAGAATAATGCGCCATAAAAGGTGCACCCTGACTTCGTGAGAACACAGCTAGTCCTTACATTCTGAAACTTTAAAACCTGTTCACATGAAAAAAGACCGATTGCATGTCTGACCGTATGGACTTTTCCGGTGGTTAAATCAAAGACGATGTCACTAGCATTAAAAATGGGAATGTATTTTTACGTTTTGGTCGATAAAATAAAGTAATCTAGTTTTAATTAATTTGTCACGTGTGATGCATTTCCAGAGGCTGTCACTTTGTTTGCAGGCGTCCGGGGCTTATCTTTAGTATGAATTTAAAGTATGAGGTACATTTACAAATCATTGGGATGGTCAGTCAGGACCTAAGGCCTGTATGAGGTACATTTACAAATCATTGGGATGGTCAGTCAGGACCTAAGGCCTGTATGAGGTACATTTACAAATCATTGGGATGGTCGGTCAGGACCTAATGCCTGTATGAGGTACATTTACAAATCATTGGGATGGTCAGTCAGGACCTAAGGCCTGTATGAGGTACATTTACAAATCATGGGGATGGTCAGTCAGGACCTAAGGCCTGTATGAGGTACATTTACAAATCATTGGGATGGTCGGTCAGGACCTAAGGCCTGTATGAGGTACATTTACAAATCATTGGGATGGTCTGTCAGGACCTAAGGCCAGTATGAGGTACATTTACGAATCATTTGGATGGTCGGTAAGGACCTAAGGCATGTATAAGGTACATTTACAAATCATTGGGATGGTCGGATAGGACCTAAGGCCAGTATGAGGTACATTTACGAATCATTTGGATGGTCGGTAAGGACCTAAGGCATGTATGAGGTACGAGTTGTAAGAATGAGTAAGTCCGAGGTTGATGGTTATTTAAGCCTTAAATTTTCAGACGTAACGCGGCAAGGTGAACCGACTGAGAATATAGGTTCTAAAGCAGCACTTAGGCTTGGTTACACACCTATTGTACGAAGCGAAGTCGTAAATTTACTTAGGCATAGAAATAACGTTTCCGCACGGACTTTGTTCCAAACGCAAAGCTCGCATGGCAACGTTGTTCTGTAATGGAAAGCTACGCTATCTTGTATTGGGTGTGACTGCCTACCAGCAAATAATATTTATGTGAATACGTTCGAGCAAAGCGAGAGGAGATTTAATATTATGCGATTTTTTATATAATATTTGGTTATTAATGGTCTTATTTATTGCAGCTTGCTTTTATGATAACGATTTGTGAGCATCGTACGAATGCAATATGCATCTATGCATCGTGTTTCCTTGCCAAGACAAGCATAAATTAATCCAGTCCATACGGTGTATACATGCGACCTGTCGTGTTACCTTGATGATATTCCCATATGAGATTTCAAAAATTGGAGCTGCTGGTAAGACAGTCATTGTATTTGTGTACTAAGGCAGACGGTTTGTTATGAGGATTCTTACTCGGTGTCTGCAGTTACTTTTATCGAGGGTCTACCGCTAGCCGACAACAAGGAAACAACTCCGGTGCGGTTTGAAATAAAGCAAATAAGATTAACTTGTAATCTTTTTTTACAATAGAACCTTTCTCTTAAATATGATGAGTAACGTCACAGAGTTTATGGTTGTTGATTATTCAAAGCACGGGAGATTGCCAGATGTACGAAAATGATGAACCGAAACCGACAAACCAAACAAAAAACACAGACAGATGGTCTGTCGGAAGAGTCAAATTGCCGATCGAGATGCCATGATGCAGGTTTGAAAACACATTGGCTTCGAAAGATCGCTTTCACGGATGGAACATTCTAAGCAGCAACATATGGACTTGGACATATGCCAAAAAAGTAAAAGAGGACAGAGAAACAAATAAACAGCATAAAAGCTCTAGAATAGCATACAGTATCATTTCTGATCCTGATACAGACAGTAGCGAGCTATTTAACAGATGGTATTTGTATTAAGGTATTCAAAGAACTTATGGGCAAAGGATAAATTTGTATGGTTATAAAAAGTTATCTTGTAAATTTCAGCCTTAATCGGAAACTATGGATGATAACCAGCTAAATGTCCAAATCATAAACTCCTGATCCAAACTTATGGAAGGGCAGATTTTGCCTTATCAAAAGTTTTGATGCACTTCGATCGGATACAATATGCACATAAATAACCGGTAATTCTTGTAATTAACAAAACCAATCAGGTTGTTCGATCCTTGCATGGTGACTATTCTAGGTTATCAGAGAATGTGGACTGGTGAAGTGGAGAATGAATGGGTTGGCTGTTTCAGTAAGAGGGAGTAAGCGAGTGTATTCGCGACTGTAATGCATGGGTGTCTAGTTTGGTCATAGTGCGAGCAGGTGTGTATTTACGTGAATCTATTTAAACATCTGCATTTTCAAATGAAGGAAGCTTCTCTCGAATCTGGGAAATACTGTAGGATGTCAGACTTTTTGTTAGACATTCTCAACTTTTTCGAGCCGGTAATTCTAGTGGTCTTTACTTTAGCGGCATATGTCATGCCAAGGACAAATTATTTTCTCCGGATAGATTTATCCACCATGGACTATACCAATAGCAATTTCTGCATATACTTTACCATAGGAAAATGCTAACGTCATCCATCTGTTGACATTCTGATGATGCTAGCATGTATATACGACTCACCCAGATGGTTTCTGGGAATGTCGCATTTAAAAAGTAGATTCAAAGAACTTACCTCAAAGCTATCCGTGGTGAAAAGGTTACGGAATGTCGATGATATCATAAATGTGACATCCATCAGAAGGTCAAAATTATGTTTATCGAAAAGAAGATATCTAAGATATACCATTAGACTTTGCGGTGACTAGACTCATTCCATTCACTCAAATACTGATTAATTGGTTTATCTTCTGTAATATCGGAATACTCACAAAACGAGTATACGGTATTTCAAATAATAGTGACTGTGCTGTTAATGCACGTTTTTCAGAAACACCGGTTCTTGATTGTGGAAACACGTTCACATCGGAGAATAGTATTTGCATACTCAGTGTTACAATAATGTTCAGAAAGCCAAAGCAAATTATCATAAATCAGCTCGATTTTCTCCCTTGGTTATCGCCCAGAAAAGAAAATTGCGTATGGAAGTTGGGGGGTCAGCATGTTGGCTCGTGTCTTTAAAACGCTTCTGTGTCATCGTTTTGAAATATTAAGGTGTCTGATGATAGCCTAGATGCTTGTATATCTTAAAAGTAGATAAAAGCACGTGAAGTATACTTGTACTTCGAGGGAATACCGTCGTTGGAATCCCAATTCTATTGTTCTTACCATTTTCAATTTTCATACGTTTACAATGTTTAAAGTTTAAATTAGTCGTTTATTTAAGGTGACACTATACATGTGTACTTTTCATTTCGGGTTTCAGCACCCCTGGGAGTTTTCGAATTATAATCATTAATAATAAATATATCAACGCTCACACCAATAGTTAATGAGGTTTTTTATTCCTGGTAGTTTGAAGGAGACTTTCCTTTCACAAAATCATGCCGTCCCCAGTATTTGTAATTTCAGAAAGGTTCTGTGGTGTCACGACGTCTTTGTTGCAGCCATTGTACGACTTCGGGTCAATGAATGTTCTTCATTGATAAAAGGCCATTTTCAGTTCAATTGTATTCTCAAACACTTTGCTGAAATGAATCATCAAAAAATGGAGCATTAGGTTTATATCGATGTCACAAAATTAAAGGCCGGAGCTCAAACTGTTACTTTAATTCTCTATTTTCTTTTCTCTTTCCTCCAAGACCTTTCGATACAGCAGACGAGAAGAAATAAACATTTGGCTAATGATTTTTAGCATTTTTTCTCGGGGTAGTTGATGTCTTACCAAAATGGCGCGGAGCACGGAGTTTATTTTGTTGCCGTTTGTTTGAACTCACAGGATCCGACTTTCGAAAAAGTCAGGAATATCTACATACAGCGGTAAATGTATTCATGACACGAAGCAAGTTGATGACAATAATTTCATTGTTGAGAAGGGATCCTACAGACATTACGCATTAGTGTGTGTTAGTTAGTTAGTTTGTTAGTTAGTTAGTTAGATAGTTAGTTAGTTAGTTAGTTAGTTAATTAGTTAGTTAAGGTTAATTAGTTAGTTAGTTAGTTAAGGTTAATTAGTCAGTTAGTTAGTTAGTTGGTTAGTTAGTTATTTAAGATTAATTAGTTAGTTAGTTAGTTAGTTAGTTAGTTAGTTAGTTAGTTAGTTAATTAGTTAGTTAGTTTGTTTGTTTGTTAGTCAGTCAGTTAATTAGTTGCAAATGAAGAAAGTTGATGACAATAATTGCATTTTTCAGAAGTGATCCTATAGCCATAACGTGTTAGTGTGTTAATAAGTTATTTATTTAGTTATTTAGTTAGTTTCATTAGTTTTGTTACTTATTTAGTCAGTCAGTCATTTATGATAGCCAGTTAGTCATTTAGTGAGTGCGTTAGTGATTGAGTAATTAAGTTAGTGAGTGAGTTTGTTGTTGTAAAATGAGGTCAATTTTACATTTATACTTATCAAGTGAACGCGGGACAAAAATAGACATGTCAAGTCTAGATCGACGTGCGCGAGGACAAGAAACAAATGTAAACCATTTTCTTTCTTTTTTTCTTTTTTTGCTTTTTTGCTGCATATCCGCTTATCATCTGTAGTATCCGTCTTAACAACTGCATGGTATCAAAGCGGAAAAGCTATTGTTTGTGGGTATTAAATATCAATGGATACAATTCTAAAATCCACACATGTTGAATTTATGAGCGTAATTTAAGAATAGCCCCGATCGAAAAACATGACGCTTTGCCATGGTTGTGTTGCCATAGTTTGTAATCTCCCTATTACCTAGTAACACGCTTGCGCACACCACAGAGAAACATAGACAGAGTGGCAACACTTGCATGCCTTTTGTTCCATGGTCGTCTCGGTAGACTATTGGCTTTTCATATTAAAATGAGCTTCAAAGGTGTTAAACTTTTTGGAGGCTTTGTTTGTGGTTGATAATTACACGAGATTATGCGAAAAATACGACGAGGTGGCATCGTAATGCCAGTCGCGTAGCAACCATAATTACTTTGTGAGCTCTCAGGCCAGAAACACTGCTTCACGCCAATCAAAACATAACACCTCAGCAGTTTCATAAACATGTCCTTTCTTGACGCACGTGTAAAAGACGGTATGACTGACCGTAAACCATTGAGTAAAACCAGACAGTATCGATAAAAGACTTTCAAATTTGGTCAAACACACTCATTATATATTCATAAAAATATGAGAGGAATTTTTAAAACGGTAAAACTCACTTTCCTGAAGGTCAAAACACTCCCGTTTTCGCCAGCACGTCAATTCCGCTCAGCACCACACGACAACAACAACACAAACTTTGCCGAACATACTTTCGCTTAACAATTGGCGAAAATCCGAAAATTACCGAAGGATGCATGGTCGGCACTCTTCGGAAAAGAGAGGCGAGAGCAACCTGAGGCGAGGCGAACATGGATGGGTTACGTAACCGCTTCACGCCTCAAACAATACCCGTTGCCATTCTATCTATGTTCCTCTGTGCACACTGAGAAGTGAGCACCTACTGAGCCTATAACTCGGGTGATATGCGTAGTTTCGTTTGAACAAGCAGGGCGCTTGTGATAATAATAGACGATATAAATTTTATTGGCCTTTTGTTGAGACAGACCATACCGTATGACGCCTTCAACTTTGTATGTACATGTATTAATAATAGTCATACAATGCTCGGTTCCCGGCTCATCTTCGGACGCATCTGTTATTGACGAGAGCGCATCAAGAATGAACAGAATAAAAACCCGTTGTATAAAATATTCATGCCGTCATGACATTCGGGTATTTAGTTGCCATGGTTACATGAAGCTTGTACAACTACATACCTATCGTGCGATTTGTACCTATTCTGGTTAATTTGTCCCATGTTTAACTAATATGCACACAGCCTTTGCTGACTGTCAAGGAGCGTAGAAAAAGATACACACTATTTTAGTTGTCGTTAGTTATTATTAGTAATATGTGCACATTGAGCACGCATTTTGCAAATTATAGCGTTTGAACAATATCTCGAATACAGCACTGACATCCGGGCAAAATGTCCCTCTAAATGTCATTACTGGACATCTCTTAACATTATCTTCAGCCGCTATAGGGCAGTTATATTGTTCATGTTTTGAAAGAAATTTAATTTATGCACAAGCTTAATATCAATAAGAAGCCGAATCGAAGCAACTTTAGCCCAGTGATTACAACGACTGCAAAAGTACTAATAAAGTACTATCTGTTGTATTTCTATCGCTAAATCAGTGCTACATGTAAAGTCGTGCTGATGGATTTTTTTTTAATTTGATTGTCTGCACAGACGTCTGCTGCTGAAGGGTGATTTGATTTGAGCGTTCATGGCGACAACGTGATTTAGAGGACCCAATTTCCATGGAATCGTATTTGTGAATGCGTGGGCGATAAAAAACACTTCTTGGAAAAAGGTGGTATGAAGAAAGAAGGATGTTTTAAAGATTTTTCAAAGGGTCGACATACATTGTTGGGGTCACAATTAACGTGCGATCGGTTTACAACCGGTGCAAACAGCGCAGTCCTGTCTGAGCTGTCACCCGTACTGCTACTGAGATACGCTTCAACGGACACGCTGGATTTCACGGTTTGACTTTTTACGTTGCGGGATAAAGAGATTAGGGATTAGGCAGATTTTGATTTCCCAGGCGAACTCTGGTCAAATTTAGATGCTTGACTATGCGTAGTGACTCACACACCCCCTTTGGCCGAGCACCTGGCACTCCGCGTAGATGAAGTAGTACAACGCTCAACGCACCGTCGAACGAAACGTTTTAACGGTGTCCTGGGTCCTTTACGCATTGAATGGCTATCGTGTTCTTCTGTGCAACAGTAATGCCGTATCATTGCGAGAAGAATAAAACCAGCAATGTTCGTACACAGGAGCGATGTTAACTGGAGCGCATAATATCGACAACGAGTGATTGATTACTCTCGTTCCTCCAACACCGCTGCAGGCTGACACCGAGACTGGCAATTTGCGGGATACCTGCAAGCTACATCTTGTCACATCGCGGTAATTGAAGGTCCGTTGTTATTGCAATGCTCCGGAGTAGCCTTATTAAGAAAATATAGTGATACTTGTGAGACTACAAAATAAATAATGACATCTGCATGTCTTCAAATCGATTAGTCTATTCAATACCCTATCTTTCATACGAAATGGTTTGAAGACATATTGGAAATGTCAAGTATACGCTTTCACACAATCATAACAAACTTCATTCGTCTGACGATCGTGTTGGCCTTGCAGTGGGGTCAAGTGTAGGCCCGAATGAATATATATATATATATATATATATATATATATATATATATATATATATATATATATATATATATATATATATAATAACACAAATGACTTAAGGTACAAATATTATATCTCGACTTCATTTTCATGTATCCTGCAATCATCAGACAGAACTCTGTTCTATCTGATGATCGTGGGATGCATGAAACTTAAGTAATAGATATAATTACTTTCCGGTTGAAGTCATTTGTGTTACTATTTATAACACTCTGCTTCAAGCATCGAGCACTGTAATTTCTCACGGAAACATCTGTATGCTTGCATTTTATGCGTAAATAAACATGTACGTACGTATAACATTGTATGTAGTCCTATGTATCTTCGTTTGTATCTGTGTATGAATGTTTTTGCTCTTTACTTACTTCGGTTGATTTTTGTGAACGAAATCCTTTTTGTACTTATTTCATAAAAGTTATCCTTTCGAAAATTGTTTTACAGCCTTATCATTCTATGCTTACATAAGTTGAGGGACTGGTGCTATATGTGCATTTTCTGACGCAACTTTGTTCTTTTGTGAACCAGAATATATTAAATCACTATGTGCTGTCTTCATAATCACTTGGATTTGACTGATAGACCTACACACTTCTTAAAACGCTTCAATCACTAGCAACAGTATACTTTGGTATTGAAGGACGTGATCATCATCCTAAACCCTAGGTCAATGACGTCTATGTGAATAATATCGATTCCACAGTAACGCATCATATGAACGTTGAACGATAAGTTGACATGTGAGGTAGCCTAAAGACCGCAACTCTCCAAAAAGTCAGTGCAATTGGTAGTGCACTGTATCTTGCTCCCACGATTGAAATGTTCATGTTCTTACGCTTTCTTATAATACCGAGGGCTACCACCTCGTGTACAGGTCTGCTAATAACGCAGTTCATTCCCCTAGTTACTTATTATTGCATGTTTCCATGGCAATCACTTTGATCTCACCAAGTAACATATAATCTATATTTCCTTTTATCCCTCAAATACCTGTTTTTATTACTTTCTTCTTAAAACAATGGAATATTTAAATTCGAGATTGTATTTTCCTTGTAAGAAAATTTAAACGTCCATCTAAAACGATTATATTCTCACAGCACCATTTCCCCTCCTTCTTAAGAGTGAATTTAGCTGAATGGGTGCTTTATTGTGCTGATCCATGTAAATGCTTAAGACTTTGAATATTGACAATTAGAAGTGACATAAGAAACATTAATGGAAATTATTAATATAAGTCAATAAAAATTGATAACGTATCTTGTGAAAAGATGACAGTAGAACAGGAGGTAAAACCGTCGGAGTTCATAACTGTGTTTCACATGGTAACTATGCGTTCCCGCTGAATATATCGTGGCGGGTGAATTAAAATACAGACGGACTCCTATCGCAAAGTGGACCCTATTGCAAATTGCAGACCCTATAGCCCGCCTTATTGACAATAACTTTATCAGGAGCAGCGAACAAAATTGTTTGTGCAATAAGTTGTTGGTAAGGGATTTCTTGGCAGGTTGGAAGCTTTCCCCAGTCAGCCGACTGCGAACGGGTGACCGGGCTGTTTTTCTCTTTCGCGGACGGTGAAATTCTGCTGCGGACGGTTACTGTCATTCTGCTGCTTACCGGGCAACCGAAAAAGTGAGGAGAAGTGATGAGATTTCCCAGTGGGAAGTGAAGATAGGAAAGACTTGTGGGAAAGAAAGAAAATTTTGTAAATAGAAGAGGGAGTGCAGTTACGAACAACTGTTATTTTCCCGTCCAAACTTTTACTTCCTTGAGAATAAGTCAGAATAACAATATCTAAATATAAAACACATCTGGTTACAGTTTCTCAAAATCGACGGGTCAGGTCACCCTGCTTTATTTCAACAGGTTAGGAATTCCAGTTCTTCGTAGCTGTGCAGCTAATATCATGCAGTGAATTTAGAAATGGGAGACACTGTTTATGAGTTACAGTCGCGACAACGTAGAGGCGGCGTGAACAATGCAGTGGCTGGCACACAGACGCATTTATGGATGAGCGATGTGTGACCCTGTCATATTATTTTTGCATGCACAAGTCCTCGCTTGCAATACATACCCGTCATCAATTACGGGCAGGTTTTTAAACTCGACGTATATGTATGTATCAGATATGCTGTCCTCGCCTTTTTAAAATTCATTTGATTACTACAAGCATTTATATAATAGCTTCATGCCAAAAAGCATTATTGTATATCAACTTCGCAAGTGTGTTGTCTTACTGACGTCGTGCAATCTCACGTACATTGATAATGCGAGCCAAAATTAATAATGAAAGGACTGCGATGATATTGACTACTGAGCCTCTTGAACTGTGGACTCTGAAAGCTTTTAGTTAAGTAACTTTGATGACAATAGTAATTCGGGTGATCAATAGTAATTCTGATGACCAATTGCCCACGGTGTTCCTGAATCGGGAGCAAACACTCGCTCGCTGGACTCATTATATACATACCTACCTAATTACCTGCCAAACCACCTACCTATCTACCTACCTATCTACCTGCCTGCCAGTTTGTTTGCCTGTATGTCTGTCTGTCTGTCTATCTGTCTGTCTATCTATCTATCTATCTATCTATCTATCTATCTATCTATCTATCTATCTATCTATCTATCTATCTATCTATCTATCTATCTATCTATCTATCTATCTATCTATCTGTCTGTCTGTCTGTCTATCTATCTATCTGTCTGTCTGTTTGTCTGTTCCTCCTTTCCTTCCTTCGAGGGACTGTGCTGTCATTAAACGATTTAAAATTTTCAGAGAAGTGACGACCTGTGATCGATATTATGGCAGTGTATGTAAGTAAGAGTAATTCTCAGAGATTTTCTGGTGTATGCTGACAGCGCACATGATATCAGATTAAGCGATATTGCAAAAAAATTCTGCTGGTAACGGTTATATTAATAATAAGGGACGATTGAACCCAGGCCAACGCTAACGAAACAGACCAAAACATCAAAAGGGCAGCGACACATACAAAAATTCTACATAAAACATGCGAATAAATACAAAAAAAAACTTCCTGCGCCTTGTTGGTATTTCGATCATTTCGATTTTCCTTTGTCATTTCAAGTAAACATATGATGATATAGGAATTACTTTTTCCAGGCGTATCGGCCAACGTTGTATTGTAACCATCGAAAAAAAATAAATCGG
>NC_091933.1:41440292-41450292 GCF_041260155.1 Ptychodera flava | reverse complement strand
TGAATAAAAAAATATAGAGTACATTTAACTGAGACTGCATTTTCTGACGGGCGATTTTCAGATAAACCAACCACGAACATCTGCTAGAGTTGTGTGTGAACCGTCCAGGGATTATGGGCCCAGTGCATGGGGTAATGCATACCATTAAGGCGAAGGGTATTCCTTTGATTTATGGCTGAACATACATTGAAAAATAACGATAATGAATAGTTGAATTAATAAACAGGCTGGTCCTAGCATCTTTTAGATATTCCAAGAGCAAGAACAGAGTTTTTCAGAAGGTCTTTTCAAGTAACAGGTGCTATTGAATTTAATAATTTACCTTTTTATCTTAGGGAGCTGGAAGATGTTAATGATTTTAAAAAGGCTTGTCATAATTATTTATTAACCAAGTACATCGAAACTTGTTAATGCTGTTTTCTCACGCACTGTATCATTTCTTGCGTGATTTGTACTGTTCTCTTTTAATGTTTGATTGTATTTGTGTTTCATGTCTTTTTGTGTCTCGACCTCCATGAAAAGAGGTTTTCGTAACCTATGGAGTTATCGAGATTAATAAATAAAGTTTAATAATAATAATAACTTCAGTCTCGTATGGTTTTGATTTTTGTTTTAAAATTATAACTTGTGTCAGTTTACCTTTAGGTCACCGACAAAGTGCACCAAAAACTGTAACAACGGTATCGGTATTGAACCAGTTGATGTCTACTATATTTGACTGAAGCAGTAAATTTTGGTAGCAAACAAACAACATTACCTTAAGCAGCTATTGTAACATTTGCCTTAATATCATCTACTGATAAATATAAAAGAATATCCCTGAATCTTATGTTTACGATTTTAAGCTTTAATCTTCTTTGCTGTAGCCTACCTAACCCTGAAGAGGATTAACTGTCATCTGTCTGCTTAACACTTATGATAAAAATAAAGGTCAGGGTGACCCGCAGGAATCATTTTAAGAACGATAATTTTATGCTGTTAATAATGTCATATGGGTACAAATATAGGGGCTTTCTAAACCAGTCACTGGCGCGGTTATAGACAGGTGATTTTAGGTAGCATGGTATGAGTTTACAACAAAGAACTTTGCAATTCACTGCTACCCGCTAATAATACAACTGCGATATGAAACAAATGTTCATAACGTTGAAACAATGTGTTTTCATATTAAGCCATAAATTGGGAAGAATAAATCTGCGTGCGATCATGTGCTTTGTTCGAGAGGATGCGTTTATAAAAACTGGAAAGATAATCTCTTTCTGCTTTGATACTTTGACAAGCTTCTTCTGCGTTATCACCATGGAAATATCCGAGGGAATTTTCTTCGGTAGTATGATCTAAATCCCTCTCTGTAACATCGCGAACATCTGTGAATGAAAACGTGAAAATCTGAGATATGTAAGCCAGTTACCCTGCCGAACCCTGAAGCGTGAAGATGGCGCCCGTGAATCTATTTCTGAGGAACACTGCGACGAGATGCAAGCGCAATCCTGCTTTTACAGTTGAGATTCAAGAAATCTGTGCATGTATCTATTGTCCCTGACACGATTGGAACTAATTTGGGAGAATCGGATCTTTACATTGTTCAAATTCCTCAAAAGTGTTAGGTGCCCTATTGCTGAATGTTGCAATATCACAAATTACGCATAAAAACATTTGCAGATTAAACCGACATTACTTCACAATCCAATAATTATCCCAAATTAGTACCAATCGTGATGTCTGAACTCATCTTGTAAAAGTACCTCGAGGAAGAAGGTAATATGATGACAATCACAAACTCTGCTCGAGTGATGAACAGATTGTTCATTAATCACAGCATTAAAAACTAATAATTGCAACAGTTCAAGTCATGGATTCAAGTTCATTTACTCTATTGAAAGAGCTAATAGCTTTGTTGAAACAACTGTTAATTTGAGGAAAAGCTACACTGATTTGTTAAACGTATAGCTGGCATATAAGCTCTAGCAAAGGTATATTTATACGCTACGTTCACGTTCACAAAGACAGTGAGCTTTACAGACAAGATTGAGCCGCACTGACATTCAATTTTGCACTTTGAATTGTCTCATATGTACGTCACATACGTTCCAGCAAACCCTTTCATTGCACATCACAGACAGCAGTGTCTACTTTCAGCGAATAGATGACATGAATTGTTTGGTCAAATCTTACAAGTGAGACAGTTTATCCATCAAACCGATGACACATGGAATCTTGTACGTTATTAGTCTCCTCCTTTGATTCGGTGCAAGTTGCTTTCAATTGACTGTTGAAGATTAGCTCTGATTAAACAATATCTCAAGACTGTCACCGAAATTAAACACAGTTGTCGAAACAACAACTTTAGTCACTGGATTGACATGAGAACCTCGGCAGCCGATGAGCATTGTTTTTTTTCGACGGTTTTTATGTCAAGAAGAAGAGGAAACTCTCATGAAGCATGTTTGAGATTTTTTCTCACATATTCTGGTGTACAGATGTGTAACTTAATACCACTAAATCTTCTTAGAAGCCTTCAATCAAGACCTCTTGGAAACTGTGAAGACTATGGATAAGAGTTTACGATTATCTAATGAGAGTAAGGTTCACGTGACACCAGCAACGGCGATTTCATCGAAGTTCATTAAGAATCCTTGCTCTTTTTGCATTTTCTACACAACGCCAAGCAAATTTATTGATAGTTTTAATTTGCGCCTAATGTTTTCTCGAAATGAATTTAACAAATTGGTGTGTTGTAGGTATGCGTGGTACATGAGGAAAGTAGCTACAACTGCCATATACAGAGTAAAGTTGATTCATCAACGGTAGCCAGATTGCTTTGAGAAAATCTAAATATTGAATAGGCCTGTCTTGAAGTGAAAAGATCAATGATATGATAGTGTCTGTCAGGCTAGTTATTATGTCTGTGTTAATCATTTGTCATATAAGCAAATCACGTATTAGGCCTACTTGACGTCCGATATAAGGGGAAAAATCAATCTCTTAAAATTTACCTTTTGTGAACTAAAAATAATCTCCTCGTTCATTAGAGGACCAGTAATGCTAACTTTTGATGGTTTCTTCGGTTATTTTACTTTTAATTTCAACCATAATTTCTTGTTCTACTCCCCAGGCGGATGGATATCCACAGTATTCAGCTTAACTCAGCCTTACACGGGTAGACTGCATTTTTATTGTTGACATTTTTATTGTTGAATTCTGGTCCTCACTAGCATTCAAATGTAAACAATAACAGTGCATTTTACAAGTATAGACGCTAAGTATGCTGAAAAGCTGGATAGTGGGTTTTTCAACATTCTTTTAGGAGTAAACTCTTGAAATTGACATATAAAATAAAATAATGAAAAAATCATCAAAAAGTAGCATCATTATGCCTGTGAGTGTGATTGATATCAGAGTGGAACTTGTACTAGCAAACACAAGAATCACCTTGGATTGACTTTGTTGTTATAATAGTTCTGCTCTTTAAGAGACTAGTGATTAACTTGTCCCAGTAGGTCTAGCCTAGGCAGGTGAGGTCAGAGTGTTATCGTAATATCAAGTATTTCTACCAAAAGATAAGGTAATGCTAATTGACTTTTCGATAAGCGAAGAAAACGGTAAACTTAATGGCTCGTAATTTTTTTCTATGAATTTTATTATGATACATGACTTTTGATAGTAAAAATCTATCTTGACCGTCATTTGCATGAATATCTAGCCTGATTTATACCGTTATTTAAGGGCGTTGTTATGGGAACAGACTGTTACAAGATTCCTAATTTATCGACAGACTGAAATGCATTGCTAAATTTTATATGGAAAATGATCATTACAGTTGATATACGACCTGAGGATTATTGCTTTGTTTTGACTTATTACAGTGAATATATTTCATGGGACAGTATTATGATGTTTTGACATTTTTAGCCAGTTTATCTTAATTTATTAGTCATTCACGTTATTCTGCTGATTAAAATATGGGGGGTTGGTTGTCAAAAAGTCAACGCGAAGCGTGTTTTTAACAAAATGAATGTACATTACCTGTGTATAGCTGCAATTGCGTCACTTTAATATGTAGGTCTGACGGCCTAAAACATCAAGTTTTTTTTCACAGGACATCGACATGACAAATATAATGTCGGAGAATGAGTAGTTTGTTCATTTAAGAATAGATATGTCACAAAAGTGTATGAAAGTGTTTCGCATGCGCATGTCTCTGAAAGCTATGTTTAGTTACCCGTCACACGGATGCTTCGATAACAGATGTATAGTTCACTATATAGCATTTTTAAAATACCAAATGTCTATTTGTATTCTACCAATTCAAAAGTGTTACAAAATATTGTGCGAGGCAAATTCCTAAATCCTTGGAAGCCGGACCGGCGAAACATGAGTAAAATTAGATAACGCAAATGTATATTCCTGACGCCGGACCCACGAAAGGAGTGCAGATAATATGGTCGGACTTTGCAGATAAGACTTTTTCGATGACTAAATAAACATGATATTAGGGTAATAAATAATTGTCATGAAAGTTTGATATTTATGAAGATTATGACGACAATAGAGAAGGTCATTATTAACATTATTCAGACAAATTATCCCTGTCATGAATTAATTAAGCTAATCCCGGTTCACTTTCAATGTCAACATCTGCTGTTATTGTCCTCGCCGTTGCCACTTGGGAATAACAATATTGCACTGCTATTTTAATAAGTCCTCTCAAAGTTACCAAATTGAAAAACATTCCATTACTGCATGTATCTTATACTTTGCTTGATTTTTGACTTGATTGCGTCTTGCCAGTGATTCCGCGGGATTCTCTGTTGCTCTTCTTGAATTTCATACTTTTTTTATTTTTACTTCAAAACATTTTACGCTGCTTTCGAGGCTGTTACTTTGTTCGTTGTCTAATAGACCGACACATTATCAACAATGACCAAAGTCATTTTCTGACAACATTAACAGTTCAAGGTAGTTCTCTCAATTTGACAAATAAAAGGCAAGAAACCAGTTGTTCAATTAGACAATAGGTGTAAATGATGTTTGCAAACACAAATTTCAAGATAACTCTATTAAAGTCTGAATCTGTGCCAAACTCAATGCAATGACCTTCTTTAGTGACATGCATGTAAAACACCGTACGATAAAAACCTGAAATGTTTTTGAGAGGATTACTGAAATATCTCTTAAAAAGGATACAGTTGTTTATCAGCTCGAACTCAAATTTATCTAACTGATAAAATTCCCGGGGGAAGCCCTGCGCTAATTCCATATAAATAGATGATATCAACAAGAACTTAATTGAGATCTGAGACTCCAGGAACTCTTGGAAGAATTGTCGCTGTTAATTCATTGTTGAGTTTGCTCGGATGCCGAGGGTAATTTACTGGCGTCCCATGGAAATATCATTCTAGAGATCATACGCAGTGATGAGTGAGTGAACCAGAATGTACTCGCGTATCAGTTTTATTTCAGGATCTTGTGGGCGGATGTGACTCGGCGGTCGATGGTGTGTTGCGTGGTTCCAAATCCAAGTGTGTATGTGTAACTTGTCGCAAGGCTAAATTGAACATGGACATTGAACTCAGGATGTACATATCTTGACAAGCAGCTATGCTAACATGACGCCGTAGCGCTGAATAAAACAAATGCTTGGAGAACGAGGCCAGAAGCTTGGAGCCTGTAGGGAGTTAACGTTCTAATATCCACCACAATGCTAATTAATATTGAGTATCCTGAGGGGTTCGACGGTCTCCATAGTTTTGTTTACTTTGCAACCTTACGAAGAAAGATTACAATGTGCTTTTTAAAGATGGATAAGAGCAGAGATGACGCATCGCTCGGTAATCAACAGATTACTGATGGACAAGGGGGTAGATCTCTGCAAATAATCTCATAATAACTGTGTTGTTTCTTGAAGTCTTTTAGTATGCCACTGACTTGCAACATTGATGGATGACAAAGTATATTCTAAGCGAAACGTAAAGCTGTACATGGTGACTCAAGTGAGATGCTATTCATACTAAAATGACACGAAGTTTAGTGTGTCATCACATTTTCATTTCCTGAGTTTCGATACAAGAGTACTTAAAACATTTTCACGTGATATGGGTCTAGAGTATAAGCTCAATTATTATTCTTTTCATTTCCTGGTTGGTATGGAGTAGGGAGAGTTCGCCTGTTTCAGATTTCAACGACACTTCCGACACCAATTCTAAATTATACTATATTGAATGCGAGAAAACGAAATGACTGCATGAGTAAGGGACGCTTGCTAAAACGATAGCAAAGGACTGGCGATTTTGACTCAGTTATTGTTGAGATGCTCTCAAATTCTTTTGTTCAAAGACAGAACATTAAGATATGAGATGAAGTGCAACGTCGCGTTATTTGAAGTAAGTTTTTCTAAATAAACCCAATCCAAATATTCTTTTAAAATCAAACTTGAAACACAAACCACCAAACAAACAACAAAAACAAAAAACAGCAAAAACTGACACTGAAACTGCTCGCAAATCCGTCTCATTAACTATTACAACGGAGAGTCTGGTTTATTATCCGTTGAATTCGGTCAATAATGTTTGATAAAAGGTGACGTTTATCTGGAGACTTATTCTTAATTTTTACCAAACGCGGAAGCAACAGAACTTGAATTTCGACGAAATCAGAGACATGAGTAAAAATAAAGAGTAAATGGCACATACTTTCACGCTCAACCACAAGTGTTCGGGATGCCGCCGGAATTACAGTCTGAGGCAGGCTGAGTGACCCGCGCTGTACAAATTACCAATTACGTTGTGTAACCTGTGAACAAAATGCTTCATTTTAGGTTAACAATTCCAAGAAGAACTACCCGGTTTGTGAGCACAGAACAGTGCTGAGTTAAAGCAATTCGAGGAATACAGAGACAACTGTCATAGTAAGTTGCAATATTAACAGGTCAGACTTTGGATGCCATGGATAACACCACGCTTTTCAGGTGCGCCAAGTTTTCCTCTTTTCCTCCATGTCTTTGTGGATGAAATATGCATCAGCAATAGGACACTTTTTAAGTTGAAATTCTTGACATTCCCTTAACATAAAACATGATGATTATAATGTAGGGAACGGTACAATGTACTTCTACAAAAACTGATAAAGATTTGGCAAAAATTTGACGTACCAAATAGTGAGACAAAGGATGTACTACAAAATATATGACAATACCTCTTGGTTTCATTGAGTTCATTTAAAAGCCTTTCACTATGTATTACCCCTCTCTCGTGGATTTGAATGAGGTATTCGATATGTGTATCAATTGTCAGTTGTGTGCGTATCTCTTCAACACTGATTGTATTTGATTATGGCTGCAACAATTAAGATTTGAAACATGCTCAGCAATTTACTCTGTTAACCAAGGCCAACTTCGATTTCATGCCAAGGATACATCAAGTTTACAGGTCTGTACGACTGATTGAAATGGGCGTTACATCACAGCATGACTGATTGAAATGAGCGTTACATCACATCGATGGTTAAATGTTGAAGGAAAAATTCTCTTTTTCGGGTCTCAAGCAAACAGTTGGTTATGTTAGGAATTATGTCTTGTCTCTTCTCTGACTTAAAAGTTGTTAAAGATTATTTAAAGCCCCAATAGCTGCGAATTTCATACATTTTTTCATGATTTTATTTTCAAACCAAAGTTGGTTCTTGTAAATGTGCTAAATGAAGGTATCACTGCTCGCTGATTTGGACAATGTCTACACGTTTTAACAGGCTGAATAACAAACGGGTGCCGCATCCATAATTTGACGCCCCCAGGGAAAAGTAAAAAATACACAGTATTTGCTGCACGTACACATCGTGATCATAGCAGAAAAAACATGATGCCATGTACTTGAATGCACAACAAATGATGGCCAACAATTTGTCGTCGTAATCTTTATTTTCTCTGTCTGATAATTAGTTTTTGAAAATGGCGGGAAATCTAAAATGATGTTAAAACATTTGAATTTACATGCAACTTTCGACATTTATGACAGTGTTATACACTTTCTCAGTCTTTAATGGGTCTTTTTCAAAGAAAACTTGGAAAACTGAGGATAATTTGAGATCGGTTTATTTGCACATTCGCAGCTGCTATTGGGGCTTTAATAGTGGCAGAATAACGCTCCGAAAACATGGCGTAGCACAAACCATTCACCACTGTGAGGCACAGCAGTTTCGCACGACGGCCGAAAACACGATCTACTGAAAAATAGTATGACATAGCATTTCAGACTAAACGTTGAGACGTGGGCATTGACAAAGGTTCTATCATTGTGAAAGCAAAATAATCACCTGTACGAAACACCTCTGATTGTGAATGTTTACATCACAACAAAAGACATTGATGTGATCACGTCAGATGATGAAGATGTATGAGCGAAAGACAGCTGAAAGTAGCAATAAAGCAAGTCAGTACCATCAATAGTATCATTGTCTCGTTTTTAGTGCCGGAATTACATGCAACAATCTATCTCTTTAAATAAATATGTCCTTTTGATAGCTGTCCATGCACACATTAATCAAACACTATACATTAATTCACCGAATACATTAGGTCCACGGAAATACTGTTGGTACTAGAGAGCGTTTATTGTCTAGAACAATCGTCGCTCAGCAGTGTTTGGTATCGTTAAAGTGAACGTAAAATGACAACGTCACCGAGCCCGTACCTTATCGCTCAATAAGGGCAACTACGCAAGGTCAGTTGTTCCTGGATATCAAATACTCGCCGTCACCGATGTGTGGGGTCTACTCCAATACAGTGTGCTGCATAATTGACCATTGTGACGAAAAGTAGATATAGAGAGCCTCTTTTATTCAGCATTTCTGTTGTATGTGACGTCATCACATTTCTGTATTTCCATGAACAGCCGAATCACTTACTTTGGATTAGTACTCACACCATTACACCACAGGTATTTAGCCTAGTAGGTTTCTGAATCAATATGAGACGAATACTTCGATGAGAAAAACTGGCGTGAAAGTAGATGACAGTATTCTGGAAACTAAGCATTGATAGACACAAAATCTCAACAGGTAGAGATAGCGTGCCAGCGAAAACGTGGAACCTGTCGCCGAGTCCACGAATTTACGATGACCTTATTTGATATGCTTTAGCGATCCTTTCAAATGGTATTAACAGCCAGTTGATGCTGTCCTCATTTATTTGAATCATCGAGGTTGAATAGTTCATGGCCGACAAAAGTGCAAAGATAGCGTAACAAGTGTCTATCCTTTCACATGTGGCAAATTGACTACAATCATGCATAAGTATTTTAATCAGGACAGTGGGGTAAATTTCGCCGACGACAATAAAACAACTGTTTATGTATGATGAGGGAAAATGACGGACAGAGTGTTACAAATACAGCACACGCCCTAGCTAATCATAGTCTTAATTCATTGTCAATGCGTATGCATGTCTTTCGATGCGCTGACCTGGTTTTGCAAAGCGTATGACACTGGCCGGATTATGTCTTATTTTTAAAGTTAGTGATTTTTAGAAAATATACAGAATGGAAATAAACACTGTCCGGTCCCCGCGGCTAAGTTGAATAAGTCGGCGTAGTTGTTTCGAGGGAGCGTCCCTGTCCGAGAAACACTGCGACTAGCAAAGTTGGGGATAACCTATTCAATTACGAGAGGGGGATAAAAATAGGAGCTTAACGCGTTTGAAACATATGATGAGAACATATTATTAGTGCTTATGACATAGTATATATTCTATCATGCAATCCTAATGATACGAAAGACATCGAAATGTGAAGGTAAAAATTATTACAAGTAAAAACAAGGAAGAGTAGAAAATAAACGTCCAATACTGAACAAAGGCACAAAAGCTTGAATGTATTCAATCATGGTTAAAAGTGTTGAAAGTCCGAAATAGCGTTGTAGTTACACACGCGTGTGCTGGAACATAAAAACCCATTCGAGAATAACTGGTAGTGGGACGTAATGAAATAAAATCAGTTTACGAAACTGACGT